>NC_081423.1:35542778-35562778 GCF_949786415.1 Peromyscus eremicus | reverse complement strand
GCCACAGATGGGACCTCTAGATCCCGTTCCCTCCCTAAGGCTCGGGTACCACTGCAGAAGAGGGGACAGAAAGATTCTAAGAGCCAGAGATCAGAAAGGACCAGACTGAAACCGTGTCTTCTGGACATGACAGGACCACTCATAGCACCTGTGGTGTGGTTGCTTACAAAATCTGCGCATGATCAAGCCATTGAGTATTCGAGCATGGAAGGGGAAGGTGCTCGTGAGTTCCCACCCCTAACTGCAGAGCTATGAACAGTTTATGGCTTCTAGGGGAGGGAGACTTGGTTTTCTTTAAAGGTCTGGGTCCTGTGAGGTTGACCATGTTCCAGTGGATGGTGCAACACCCAGGACATAGACACAACAAACTAGAGTCAGTGGGCTATTTTTTTATAGATATATATATATATAGATAGATATATATAGATATATATATATTTGTAAAAACATTAAATATATATTTTCATATACATATATATGTTTTTTAAAAAGAGGACATGAGTTGGGGGTAGGGAGGTGGGAGTGGACCTGGGAGGTGTTAAAGGGACCAGTTGGGGTGAAGCTGGTGAAAACACAATATATGAAATTCCCAGAAAATAAAAATATTTCAAAGATTTTTTTCCACTGTAGCCACAACTTATCAACAATTAAGATGTAATATACCAGGGTGAGGGTGAGGGCACTTGGGATATGGCTCAGTGCATGAGAGCGTTTGCAGCAAGCTCCTTAGCCCACTAAGCCATCTCATCAGCTCCGCTCTGGGGAGCTTTAGACCTCAGACTGGCACTACAAAGAGAAGCCCTAGCAAACCCCATGCCAGACCTGGGCAAAGTCCTGTCGTCTGACCTCCATGCCGCCCTGACCATGCTGGAGCAAGCGTTAATATGCTCAACTGATAGACGAGGAAACCGGCTAACGGAGATTAACATGACCAAGCCTTGGTTCTGAGCTGATCTTAGACACTCCAGTCTTGAATGGACTTTGGACAAGATAAGCTTGAGACTTTTCTGGAGCTTTGTGGTGGCTAATGCCTGGGCCAGCCCCAGATCCCTTCCCTAAGCACCACACACCCCAGCTCTGCCTGACCTCCCTAGCTCATCAGGAACCCAAGCTTGTGAGCACTGCACCACAAGGCCTTCCTCTAGGCTTTAGTTAGTAGTCTAGATAGGAGTTCATTAAATTTGATACGGTTTTGTCTGGTTAATAAATCAATAGAGTTTGGGGCTAGGATGTAGCTCTGTTGGTAGAGTTCCTGCCTAACACGTACAAAGCCCTGGGTTCCCATCCCACCACCATATAAAGCAGGTATGGTGGCACATGCCTATAATCTCAGAATTGAGGAAGTAAAGTCATTCTTGGATACATCAAGGCCAGCCTGAGCTGCATGAACCCCTACCTCAAAAAAATAAATAATATAGATGACAATAACTGCCAGGCAACATTTATTAATTGCTTTTTATATGCCAGCTACTAAGGAAAAAATGATTCATAAGGCAAAGAATTATCTATTCTAGGGAAGGATTTATTGGACATTGAATAAAACATTTTAAAAATATTTTATTATATTTATTGTGTATGCACATATCTGTACATATGCATGCATTTACATGTACATGCTAGGGCACAAGTGTGGAAATCAGAGGACAACTTGTGAGAATCAGTTCTCCCTTCCTGCCATGTGAGACACCGGTTTCGAACTCAGGTCATCAGGCTTAGGGCAATCGTTACTCGCTGAACCATCTCACAGGCCAGAGCACAACTTCCTTAATGTGTTTAAACTGACCTGACACCATTTTTGGTATGATATCAGTGAGAAACTGTATTTGCTCCTAGGCTCCTCCAACAGGGAAGAGGCTGGATTCAATCAGGTACAGGAAGGCTGGACCCCCCTTCTCCATCTGGCCTTTAGCTTCTGCCCGTGGAGAGGGGTCCAGGAGCTTTTGCTTGCTGTCAGGAGCTGAGCACAGGGCCCAGAACACGCTCAGCCTGCCCCAGCCCAGTGCCCTTGAGCGGCCCCTCCTCTCCTCATGCTCTGCTGGAGGTAACCCTGGTGTACCCAACTAACCGTGGAAAGCACTTAAGAGATGTAAGTGCCCATGATTGGGGCCCATAAATTACCAGGGCTGAGCCCTGCGTGTTATGATGAGTCAACTGTGCTGGTTGTCCATAATGAGCAATTATCTCCTCAGCCCTGCAGCCAACCACCGTCATCCCCTAGAGTGCAGAAGCCACTGACCCAGGTCACTGGGCTCCTTGGAAGGTCATGGATGACAAGCAAGGGCAGCAATGGGTCCCTGATCAGATGCTGACTGAAAAGACTATAAGACATGTTTAAGGCTGTTGGACAGGGAATTAGACAGTGTCAGGAAACTGTTATGTATAATCATGGCACTGTGATTGTATATGAGTATTATCTTATTTTCACAGGTGCATCCTGAAATAGGGATATAGTAGTGGGATGTCCACAATGTGTTTTTTAATTTACTAGTGTATATGTATTTATTGTGTAGATGGGGGCTGTATACCACAATACATATGTAGAGGTCAGAGGTCAGCTTAGGAAAGTTCTCTCCATCCACCCAGGGATTCGAACTCAGGTTGTCCACCTTAACAACTGGCACCTTTACCCGCTGAGCCTTCTCACCAGCCACCTGCAATGTGTGTTTAAATATTTTGGGCAATTCCAGGCAGTGGTGGCACATGCCTTAAATCCCAGCACTCGGGAGGCAGAGGCAGACAAATCTCTGAGTTCGAAGCCAGCATGACCTACAGAGCAAATTCCAGGACAGCTAGGGCTACACAGAGAAACCCCATCTTGAAAACCCAAATAAATAACAAGTAAAAAATTTAAAATGTCTTGACTTAAGACTTTTTATTCTTATTATTTAAAGCTTTATGAAACTGTTTCAATGTTGAAACACAGAGTTTGGAGTGAGGGAAATCTGTCTTATGTCAGGGTTTCATGTGTGGCACGGGACAATCAAAGGAGGAGTGTCACTCCAGAATGTGACAGCAGGGAGGAACAGTTTCTTTGAACTGAACCTCAAACCTCCGTTCAGAAGCGTATTTACTCAGCGTACACAAAGGTTGTGTTTGGGGTACAAGTTCCTCACACCAAAGCTGAACCTTGAACCTCCGTTCAGAAGCATATTGAGTGTACACAAAGGTTGTGTTTGGGGTACAAGTTCCTCACACCAAAGCTGAACCTCGAACCTCCATTCAGAAGCATATTTATTGAGTGTAACAAAGGTTGTATTTGGGATACACCAAGTCCCTCACGCCAAAGCTAAACCTTGAACCTCCGTTCAGAAGCATATTGAGTGTACACAAAGGTTGTGTTTGGGGTACAACAAGTCCCTCACACCAAAGCTGAACCTTGAACCTCCGTTCAGAAGCATATTGAGTGTACACAAAGGTTGTGTTTGGGATACAAATCCCCACAACAAAGCCCTTGATCTGTTCTCTGTGTTCTCTGAAGGAAATCATCATAGCCCGCAGCCTTAGTCCTTATTGTGTGATGTTTTCAGTACCAATAATTCAAGATGCTCCAAGTGTGCCTGGATAGATAGGCTTGTGACCAAAGTCAGCAACGGATGGAAAACTTCCTCAGAAAAAGGACTCTATAAATCATAGAAAACAGTCACTGTTCTCTACTATGGTTTCTTCAAGGTCTAGGTACCTTCAACAAACACTGATACATTCTACTGTTACCCTAGATACAATGAGAAGCAACTGTTGCATTCTAATGTTTACCCTAGATACAGTGAGAAGCAGTTGTTACATTCTAATGTTTACCCTAGAAACAGTAAGAAGCAATTGTTACATTCTAATGTTTACCCTAGATACAGTGACTCTACTAGATTCCCACTAAAGTCTTACCAGGCCCTGGTCACTCATATTTGGCTCCAGAATAAACTGTATCTTATCTCCTTTGACATGAGAATTGTGTCTTTGCACTGACATTAGGAAACATACATTCAGCCAGGCACCATGGAGCACACATGCAATTCAAGTACTTAGGAAGCTGAGGCCAAAGGATCGTGAGTTTGAGACCATCTTGGTTATGTAAGAATCTAGACTCTACTGGGTGGTAGTGGCACACGCCTTTAACTTGGGAGGCAGAGGCAGGTGGATCTCTGTGAGTTTGGGGCCAGCCTGGTCTACAGAGTGAATTCCAGGACAGCGAGGACTGTTTCACGGAAAAATACCCTGTCTCAAAAAAGAATCTAGAATCTGGACCAGGCATGGTGGTGCACACCTTTAACCTTAGCACTCAGGAGGCAGAGGCAGGCAGATCTCTGTGAGTTCTAGAACAGCCAGAGCTACACAGAGAAACCCTGTCTCAAAAGAAAAAAAAAATCTAGATTGTGTTTCAAAAGAAAGGTGGCAGGATGAGGGAGGGAGTGTCACAGGGTGAGAGAGGCGTGTGAGCAAGTGATAGCTCACACCTAGAATCCCAGCACTCGGAGGCAGACATAGGAAAACTGACGAGTTTGAGGCCAGCATGTTTTACAAAGTGAGTTCCAGGCCACCCAGGCTAGTGTAAGAAGAGAGGAGAGGGGAGGGGAGGAGATGGGAGGGGGAAAGGGAGGAGAGAAGGGAGAGAAAATACATATCCAACTATTAGGGTATATTGTCATACTTAATAAGTGTGGCTGAGCCTCCCCCCCCCACCCCTGCTCTGCCCTGATGGCCCTCTGAGGAAGTCAGTGACAGGGCAGCCACAAAGCAAGCCTCTAGATGGCCCCTCCTGCCTGGCCCAGGCCTCACCAGCCTTTCCCCACCCTGACAAGGGACTCATTTGCCTGACCATTTATCCTCATATTGATTTTGCTATAAACCCACAAGGCACTCCCCTTCCAGACCAGGAGGAGAAACCTCTATTGATCATATTGGAATAAGGTTTGTTGTTAAAAAAAAAAAAAAAATGCCTGAAACATCGAAATGGAGTAGGCTCTTTGAGGGTTCATAAATCACCTGGGATGATGCCGCAAATGATCAGGGCTCCTTAACCACCTGGCAACTACGACACTGTAAAGCAGCTTTGACAAGGAGTCGCGGCTTCCCCACCCCCATAGCTACCATTTAAACAGCACCATCAATAAATATTGCTGTTTGCTAAGCAAAAGAGGGGAGCTTGTGTCCATCCCCTTGAGAAAGTTCCCTCAAAGTCACTTTGCCCCATTGGCAACATGGTGGGATTTTTTTTTTTCTCATGCAGTAAATACATCCCAATTATGAGCATGTCATGTTAGCTTTTACAGTTCACTAATCACAAACTTTTTGGAATGTCATTGCCAACCAGCATCTTTCCCTAATCGGAATTTATGGTTCTGTTTGGCCCTTAGCGAGGAGAAGGAGGGTCAAAGCAGTTTTGTTGTTCCGGGGAGGGAGGGCTCCACTCAGGCCCAAGGTCAGATCCCCTGCCTCTTCTCAGCTACATGTCCCAGAGGAGAGTAAGGTTTCTGTAAAAACCTGTCCCCTGGAGTCTTCTTCCTCCTGACCTTGGCCACCAGGAACTTGTGTCCCCCTCCTAGTTCATCTGAGGACTCACCTTCTCGAAGGTTCCGAAACACAGTGGCAGCAAAAACACTCAGGAAAGCCTACAGTCACAAGTTCTCGAGGGGCCTGAGCTTCGACTGTGCAGAGCTGAACCCTGAGCCCCTGGGAGCTAGCTCTCCCTGGGATAGACCTGAGCAGCTTAGGATGACTTTGAAAGTCTGCCTTCTCATCCCTTCATGGTCAATGTGGGCCCTGCAGCCGATGTGCCTCGTCAAGTTAAATCAGGGCAGAGAAGACACAGAGAGGAGCTGGGGAGACGGCCCGCTGGGGATGGTGCTTTCTGCACAAGCACGAGGATTTGAGCTTGGATCCCCAAAACTGATGTAAAAGCTGGTATGATCGTGTCTATAACCCTAGCGCAGCGGTTCTCAACCTGGGGGTCAAACGACTCCTTCACAGGGGTTGCCTAAGACCATCAGAAAACACAGATAGTTACATTACAATTTATAACAGTAGCAAAATTACAGTTATGGAGTAGCAACAAAAATAATTTTATGATTGAGAGTCACTATAACATGAGGAACTGTGTTAAAGGGTCACAGCATTAGGATAGTTGGGAATCACTGCCCTAGTAGATGGCAAGCTCCAGGTTCAGTAAGGGACCTTGTCTCAAAAAATAAGGTGAAGAGATGGCTTCTATGTTAGGAGCGATTGCTGTTCTTGCAGAGGACCTGAGTTCAATTCCCAGCACCCACATTGGGCAGCTCACAACCACCTGTAACTCCAGCTCTAGGACATCAGCTGCCCTCCTCTGGCCTCCATGGGCCTGTACTCACGTACATACAACCACACAAAGACACATATACATGAAACTTAAAATAATTTTTAAAAGATAAGGTAGAAAGCAATAGATGGTAACACCTAGTGCCCTTCACACTTGCATAGATAAGCACACTCACACATGCACGCACACACACACTCACACACACACTCACACATGCGCACATGTCATGGAAATTCAACACCAAAGAATCACCCATGCACTGGGAGAGATAAGAGGACTCCTCTTTATGCATATGTTGGGAAGGAGGGTAGGACTATTGACATGTGGGCAGGACCCATGCTAAGACTTTGAGAAGGCCACAGCACACAATTCCTTACAGCCTTTACAGGTTGGATAGCAGTGATATAACCCCTGTCTGCATGATCATCTGAGAGTGGTCTTTGAGTCTTCTGATCACCAGGGAGGTAGCCACCATAGTTAAGAATGTTTACAGGACATTCACAGGCAGTCCTTAGAATATTTCTCTCTTAAGGAACAGGTTCCACAATACGAACTTTGAGCAGAGGACTGTGGCAGTTTCTCCCTAGGGTCTGTCTCTCTAAGACAAGAGGAAGGGGCTTTGGCAACAGGCAGGCATCATCACACTTAAGCAAAACTTAACTCACTCTCCTGTTACACAATCATACAGTTTCCAGGTAAAGATTTCCACTAGGCTCTTCTAACATAGAGTAATAATTTGATTTTGTTAGGTGCGTATACCAGAGTACAAATTAGGGGGCCAGAGAGATGGCTCAGCAGTTAAGAGCATTGACGGCTCTTCCAGAGGACTCGAGTCTAGTTCCCAGCACCCACATGGCAGCTAACAATCATCTGTAACTCCAGTTCCAGGGGATCTGACAAACTCCAAGGACACTGCACAAATGTGGTGCATGTACAGGCTAAACACCCATATACATGGGGGTATACATACATACATACATACATACATACATACATACATACATACACACACACACATACATACACAAAATAAATGTCCATATCATCTCTTCACACACACGTTCTCTCTCTCTCTCTCTCTCTCTCTCTCTCTCTCTCTCTCACACACACACACACACACACACACACACACACACACACACACACAAGAAAAGGAGGAGGGAAGAGAGTGTCTTCCCTAGCCTTAGCCTACAAGGAGACAGAGGAGACAGAACAAGGTGCTTAACCGTAAAGCAGCTGACTTGAAGCAGTGACAGCACAATTGTACCTGGAGCAGGGTGGAAGACAAAGGACACAGGAACCAACCTGGAGCATCCCGGGCTGAGAGACAAAGGACACAGGGACCAACCTGGAGCATCCAGGGCTGGGAGACAAAGGACACAGGGACCAACCTCAAGGAGGCTTCCAGCCAGATCTGGGAAATTTAACATCAGAAAGGATACTGATACCATAGAGATTCTGATAGGAGGGCAGTCCATGACAGAAGAGGGAAGAAAGAAAAGGGAAGATCTTTTCTGTACCTAAGAATGCCAGCTACATCGTGGAGAGGAAATGCTACAACCAGGAAGCTGGCGGGGGCAGGAAAAGAGAGGTGGGGGTATGGGGGTGGAGGTATACCTAACCCACAATGTAAATTTTATGAAATTTAAAAATAATAAAAATGAAAACCAAGAAAGGGCCAGGCGGTGTGGCGCACACCTTTAATCTCAGCACTCGGGAGGCAGAGGCAGGCGGATCTCTGTGAGTTCGAGGCCAGCCTGGTCTACAGAGTGAGTTCAAGGACAGGCTCCAAAGCTACACAGAGAAACCTTGTCTCGAAAAACAAAAAAAAAAGAAAGAAAGAAAGAAAGAAAATCAAGAAAGGAAGTAAAGGGAGGAAGAGAAAAGGAAGAAGAGAAAAAATGAAAAGAAAGAAAATGGAGGACAGGAGGGAGGGAAAAATCAAAAAGAGAGAGAGGGGAGAATTGGATCCAATAAGGATTATAAATAAAATCTAAAACTGGGGTTTGGGGTGCAGCTCAGTGGTACAGAACTTGCCTAGCAAACTGGAGGCCATAGTTCTTTCAATCTTCAGAATCATAAAAGGATAATTTTTAAAAGGCTAAAACTCGGACTATCCCATTTGTCTATGAGCTGGGGTTGAGAGGAGGGGGGTCTGGGGGTCCCACAAGGCCAGGCCACATAGGGAACTGTGACAGGGCTGGGAACTGTGACAGAAACCAGACCAGGGTCCTGGCTTGGAACGCACACAGAGGTGGGGCTGCCTGGAGATAGCATTCAGATAAGGCCCTGGACCATCAGAGCTTATCCCGGGGTGTGGTGCAGAAGGGAGCTAGTGAGTGTCTCAGAATGGGACCCAGAGGCACTCTGAAGCCAGGCAGGGTCCAGGGCCCACAGGGAAAGGATAGCATTCACAGGCTCCCCCTCCCGGAGCAGTGCTGGGCCCCAGGTGGCGGGTCCTATCACTCCTATTTCATGGCTAGTTCACTTCAGCACAGCTGCAAAATTTCCTAATGAGTAACAGGTGTCTCTTGCCAAGTCTACACAGAGACGCAGCCCCTTCAGGGGCCAGGCATAGTCTATGCATCTATCTCCAGGGTAGAAAAATGACTGCAATACAATGTCCCTTTCAAATGCCCCAGCAGAACACCATGCTGTCTGGCCAGGACAGAAGCAATCAAGAGGCTTGGGGCTGGACACTGCCCATCTGTTCCTCTCCTCCAGGGCCACCTCACACCTGCTGCGTGGCTGTCCCTTAGGGAAGTCCTTATCCACACCCGTCCACTGCTCCAGCCTCCTGGTCACCCTGTCCCTCCACAGGCGTGGAAGCAGCCATCTGTCTTCATCAGCCTCTGAGACAGGCAGGTGCTCGAGCTGTGGGGTCTGTGTCAAGAGTAACAGAAGGTACAAAAGCCAATTGTCACCTGTCACCAAGTGCTGGTCTCCTGTCTCTTTCAGCATTGTCTGAGGGCTCCTGACCTGTTCTGTCTCCTTCTTCGCTGGGGACAAGCTGAGCTCCTGCTTTTGATAGTTTCTAGGAACCTTCCAGCCTCAAAGGGAGCCATTGCTGTGAGAAGCGGGTCTGCGTGGTGATTGTTTGTGACTAGTATTAGTATTTACAACAATAACATTTTTCATGAGTGTGGGGGGTCTGTCACTGAGGTAAATGAAATGCAAATTAATAACTGTGAAGATTATAACGTGATGAAATAGAGCACACGGCTGAAGGATTAATGAATTAAGTAACTTTAAAGCCTGGAGGGGAAAAAAAAAATGCTCTTCAAAAGCAAACATGTAAGTCAGGTGAGGTAACACACACCTGTAACCCCAACACTTGGAGGTGGAGGCAGGAGGATCCATAGTTGAAGGTTATCTCTGGTTACATAGTGATTTGAGGCCAGCCTAGGATACATCACACACACACACACACACACACACACACACACACACACATACACACACACACACACACACACACATACACACACACACACATACACACACACACACACACATACACACACACACACACATACACACACACACACACATACACACACACACACACACATACACACACACACACACATACACACACACACACACACACATACACACACACACACACACACATACACACACACACACACACACACATACACACACACACACACATACACACACACACACACACACACATACACACACACACACATACACACACACACACACACACACACACATACACACACACACACACACACATACACACACACACACACACACACATACACACACACACACACACACACACATACACACACACACACACACATACACACACACACACACACACACATACACACACACACACACATACACACACACACACACACATACACACACACACACACACACACACACACACACATACACACACACACACACATACACACACACACACACACACACACACACACACATACACACACACACATACACATACACACACATACACACACATACACACACACACACACACATACACACACACACACACACACACACATACACACACACACACACACACACACACACACACACACACACACACACACACACTGTAAACAGAGAAAGAGACTGGGAACAAGCTGACGGGTCAGTGAGGCAGCTCTGCAGGTGAACTGCTTGTCACCAAACCTGGTGACCTGAGTTTGATCCCCAGGACCCTCACGAAAAGAAAGACCAGACTCCTGAGATATTGTTGTCCTCTCTCTCTCTCTCTCTCTCTCTCTGTCTCTCTCTCTCTCTCTCTTTCCCCCATCGCCCTGACTATTCTGATCAGGCATTCAATTTTCCTGACTCCTCTAGCCCTCCCATCCCCTTTCCCAAGACTCAGCCCATTGCTTCACCTCCATCATGGCTCTTTGGGGTGGACAGCACAAAAATGGTCCTGTTATTCCCTCCCTTTAAAACAAATCAGGCCGGGCGGTGGTGGTGCACGCCTTTAATCCCAGCACTCGGGAGGCAGAGCCAGGCGGATCTCTGTGAGTTCGAGGCCAGCCTGGGCTACCAAGTGAGTTCCAGGAGAGGCACAAAGCTACACAGAGAAACCCTGTCTCAAAAAAAAAAAAAAAAAAAAAAAACAAATCAGTAAATCCTGCTGGGCAGAGTGGTACACATCTGTAATCCTGGCACTCAGGAGGCAGAAGCAATATTAATTCAAGTTCAAGGCCAGTGATGGCTACATAGTGAGACCCTGTTTCCAAAAACATTAAATTAAATAAATACACAAATTTTAAACATCAATCATCAACCACCAAGAAAAAATCATTCCTGGCAGTGATTCTCCCTCTCTTTCTCTTCCATCCTCCCTGGGCAGCCTCAGACAAGGACTCAGTCCCCACAGAAAAGGTGTTCAACCAGGGCCAATCCTGGGGGTGGAGAAGGGCTCTCCCCTCGTAGATGGTAACATGGTAGGACATCACTGCTCTGTCAGGAAGCTTCCTGTGACAAGTGACAAAAACCCAGTTCAGAGCCAGGCTGATGGAACAGACTTAGAATCAAGCTACTCGAGAAGCTAAAGAAGGAGGATCATGCATCCAAGGCCTGCCTAAGCTAGAGTGAGTTCAAGACCAGCCTAGACTAAGAGGGAGCGCTGTCTCAAAACACAACGTAAAAAAGAGGGCTGGGGATGTAGCTCAGTGGAGGAGCACATGCTGGTGTCTGCCACCGTCTCCAAGTCCTCACCCCTCTGCTCTGCCGCCGCAGGTGCCACAGAGCTCTTGGCACCCTCCCAGCCAGTGCTTCTTCTGCCTTAGGGTTTTGCAGTCTGTTTCCACCACCTTCAGACCTTTAATCAAACATCACAGTCTTCGTTTCATTTCCTGTGGCTATGACAGAACACCTGGCAGGGCGAGCGTTTGTCTGGCTCACAGTCCCAGGTTACACAGTCCATCCCTGTGGGGAAGTCAAGGCACCAGGAACGTGAAGCAGCTGGTCACGTGACATCTGCGGTCACAAGCCAAGAACAATGAATGGATGGATGGATGGATGGATGGATGGATGGATGGATGGATGGATGAACGCATGCATGCATGCTTATTTTCTCCACTGTCCTGGCTAGTCTTGTGTCAACAAGGGATTCCGAGCTATGAGATCAGGGCCATGTGACCTGGAGCAAACCAACTTTCTTTCTTCAGGCAGATGTTTCCCACTGCCTTGGTCAGCTCAGGCTGTCCTAGCAAAGCACCACAGGCCAGGCGGCTTAAACAAAAGCTGTGATCTCTCACAGTCCTGTAAGGCGGAGGTCCAGGGTCGTGGTGCCAGCACGGTCAGCTCTGGTGAGACCTTCTCCGGGCTTGCAGACAGCTATACTCTATTTCTTCTCGCAGTGGAGGAGAGGGCCTCTGCTTTCTCTTCTTAGAGCACGGTCCCCATCCTGAGGGGCTCATCCTCACAAGTTCATCTGACTAGCCCCTCCCACCGTCACCACGGAGAGAGGTCAGAAGTCAGCATTTGACTCTGCATGGCATTCAGAACGGCAGTACCTTCCTGAAAACACCCAACGCAAAGGACAGCACTCGGGAACTGCATGACGGGGGAGACGGCCTACCGAGCATTTGCTTTTGTGTCACACACAGCCCTTGGCCCTCTCTCGTGATGTCCTCCGCCCAGGTCATCTCCACCTCTGTTAGCCTGTCCGTAGTCGCCCAGCCAACCGGATCTCCCTGCCCCCCAAGAAGATCACCACACAAGCCCACGAGGAGGGCCAGCCCAGGTCCGGACATTGCTTGGCACCAAAGCAACAGGGATGCAATGTTGATGCAGCTGCTCCGTTACCCAAGGAGGCCCACTTGGGCCATAAATCCCAGCTAGAAGATGCCCGTCTCTTCCCAGAGCCTAGAGGAGCCGTGGGGGACTAGAGCCACAGAGCCACATGAGTGGGTGCCAGCGCCAGCTAGATTGTCCCCCCCAGCGCCCGGTCACAAGGCCACCTGTGCCGATGAGCCCTTCACAGATATCCATTCCATTTCCCTACAAATGTCTGTGGTTGTAGCAAATAAGGACTGGGAGACATAAAAGCCCACTCGGTTCTGCGGAAGATGCCACCTGGTGTTTGGGGGCGGCTCAGAGAGCCGTGTTAGCCACCTGTCAGGAATGGTGCGGGAAGCAGATGGAGCTCTTTGGAGGAGCATCAAACAAGTGTGAGATGAATCTGCACGGAGAAGGTAATGCAGTCAGGCCTGGGGAGCTGTGGGCGGGACTGCTCAGCAAGAACCTAAAGACCGGCTGCTCCACTGGGCTCCAGAGAGGGCGGGACTGCTCAGCAAGAACCTAAAGACCGACTGTTCCACTGGGCTCCAGGAGGACAGTGATGGCTGCAGGGGTCAGCTCCTTCCCCAGCAGGCTCCCTCAGCACCTGTCTCTCAGGGAGCTGACAAAACAGCGCAGTCATTCTGAGTACAGCCCAACGTGGAGAGCAGGGCAGCAGCAGGGATAGGAGGCAGCCAGTCAGTCACACTGGGCCCACACTAGGAAACAGAGATGAATGCCGGTGCTCGGCTCCCTTTCTCCTTTTTATTCTGATCAGGACCCAAGCTCTGGAGATGGTGCCACCCACATTCAGGGTGGGTCTTCTCTCTTCAGCTAAACCTTTCTAGAAATATCCTCGGAGAATTAGCCAAAAGAGTGTTTCCAAAGGTGATTCAAAATCCAGTCAGGCTCACAGTGAAGATTAGCAATCACAGAGGTCTAATAATCCCAAGACCATCAAGTGCAGGAGTCCAGATGGACTTGGTGGCCAGATCCTAGGTTATAACTCTATTTTCCAATCATATCTTGCTCCACCCAGTACCATGGCTGGGCATGGTGAAGGGGGGCTGTCTTAGTTAGGGTTTCTATTGCTGTGAAGAGATACCATGACCACAGCAACTCTTGCAAAGGAAAACACGTCATTGTGGTGGCTGGCTTACAGTTCAGAGGTTTAATCCATTACCATCATGGCGGGAAGCAAGGCAATTGAACCCAGGTCCTCTGGAAGAGCAGACAGTGCTCCTAACCACTGAGCTGTCTCTCCAGCCCTAGTTAAAAAGCTTGTCCCTTCACTGTCTCCTTCCACACAGTATGTGTCTCCCTAAAGCAACAATCTCTTTCTGGCTTATTGATTTGATCAATATTTTGAGGGTTCTCATTCTCACGTAGGCATTTCTAGGGCCAGGGGACACACAGTGGACAGAAGGGTCAGAACCTCTGTTCTCCTGGAGTTTATGTCTCTGAGTGGACAAGACATACTGAGCACCCACACAATTAAACACGCGGCTGTTAACACCGAGGTCTAGACTCGAAGGGGAGTGGAGGGTGTTTGAAAGATGAGATGTTTGAATGACAAAAGCTTTGACTCCTAGGCAGGCCACTTGGCCTGTAGCTTGAGAAAGGACAAGGCCTGATACATGCCACCATCAGCTCTGGCCTACACCAATGGAGGCTCTGCTGGTAACAGCTATGGATCAGCACGACCCAGCCCAGGGTCACAAATAACAGAGGCATGCTCCCCCTTTGCCCACAGCTCCTGGCCTCAAATTCACTTCAGGAGGGAAGGAGGAAGCAGGAATATGGGAATCGGGGATGCCCACATTCAATAACTCTCAGATTACATTTGTTTTCTCGTTAAAAAAAGAGAAGCAGGGAGCAGCAGAGAGTAATATGACGAGCCTTGTGCTGATCAATGGACTTGCAATGCTAGTAAAAACCTGCTTAAGGTAATTTCATGAAAGTCACTTCATATTCTTTTGTTTGGACATACTAAGACCCTCAGATATCAGCCATGTGCCATGGGACCCACACAGGCTACAGAATGAAGAACTGAAGGACAGGCTACCTAGTGTGCCTGTTGGGGGCCAGGCAATCAAAGCGTTTTTCTTGCACTCTAAATTTGGGTGGAAAACTCTAACACTTCCTTCATCCCTGAGGCCACGTTCCCAGCCTCCAAGGACGGGAATGTGGTGCCTGAGCTTAGGCCAAGCATCATTTACCCTGTATTAGTGCCCAGAAACTGGGCGGCTTTGAACAACTGAAATTTATTCTTTCACAGTTCTGGAGCTAAGTCCAAAGTCAAGATGCCAATAAAATCCCAGATGGAGCCCTTCCTCACCTGCCACCCAGCTTCCAGTACAGCCAGCAGTCCTCAGCTCCATCACTCCTTTATTAGCTACTATTCTCACTGCCATGACCAAATAAACACCTGCCAAGAACCAACCCAAGGAAGGAAGGGTTTAACTCACAGTCTCTCATAGGTGTAGTGGTAATGACTTCCTCAGTCAGGAAGCAAAGAGTGAGCAGGAAGTGAGACCTGCCTAGAAAACCTCAAGGCCCACCCCTCATGACTCACTTCCTCCCCAGTGACTCACTTCCTCCAGCAAGCCTCCACCTACTGAAGGTTCCACAACCTTTCAAGACAGTACCACCAGCTGAGGACCAAGTATTCAGACATACGTGACTATAGGGGGACATTCCACACCCAAACTACAACTCCCATCTACCTCCATTCCATGACCTTCTTACACATAGTCACTGACGTAAGGTGATCCTTATTCAGCCCTGCCTTGTTTTAATGAAGTGCATTAGCCAAGGCCCTATCTCTAATAAGGTCATATTCCAAAGTGCTGGGAATTAGGACTTTATCTTTCTGAGTGATAACATTCAACTCTTAGCACTTCCACCCCTGGAACTCTCATCAGCATCACAGTCCCCTCTGCCCCTTCTTCATCAACATCTCAGCTTTAGCAGGAGGAAAAACATTCTGGAAAAAAAAATGAACAGAAACATTACCAGCAGCTGCTGAACCTGCAAAGAGCCAGAGTATGTGTGGTGACAGGATTGACTCATCCACACTCCGGACTTCTCTCCTCACGGCATCTCTGGTCCCCAGGGAGACAATGAGAACTGTGCTGGCTAGTTTTAGGTCAACTTGACACAAGCTAGAGTCATCGGAGAAGAGGAGGCCTCAGTTGAGAAAATGCCTCTATAAGATTGGGCTGTAGGCAATTCTGCAGGGCATTTTCTTAATTAGTAATAGATGAGAGGGCCCAGCCTATGGCGGGTGGTGCCACTCCTGGGCTGGTGGTCCTGGGTTCTATAAAAAAAAGCAGACTGAGCCAGGTGTGGTGGCGCATGCCCTTAATCCCAGCACTCAGGAAGCAGAGGCAGGCAGATCTCTGTGAGTTCAAGGCCATCCTGGTCTAGAACAGAGTGAGTTCCAAGTAGCCAGAGCTACACAGAGAAACCCTGTCTCAAAAAAAAAAGAAAGAAAGAAAGAAGAAAAAGAAAAGAAAGAAAGCTGAACAAGCCATCGGAAGCAAACCAGTAAGCAGCACTTCTTCACGGCCTCTGCATCAGCTCCTGCCTCCAAGTTCCTGCCGTGTTTGAGTTCCTGCCTGACTTCCTTCAATGATGAACTGTGATATGGAAGTGTAAACCAAATAAACCTTTTCCTCCTGAAGTTGCTTTGGTCATGGTGTTTCATCACATAATAGGAACCCTAACTAGGACGAGAACCTTCCATAGACCACATGATGCATTCTCTTTTTCTGGGGCTACTCAGCAAGGCCTGCAGCTCAAAAAGCTCTGCTGGCTACAGCAGCCTCCTTGCTAGGAGAAACTTTCCAGTGGCAAAGAGCCCAACTGTGAGTCACAGCAAGTCCCTCCACCAGAAGATGTACCATTCCCTCCCTGTTCCAATGGCATTTTGAGTTTCTCTTCTCGCCACTTCAGATGTGGCGGGTGGAGGTGGACAGGAGCCTTGAGCTGAACACGCTTAGAGGAAGTGTCAGGTGCAACAATCCTGAATTGGAAGCATTCAGAACACCCACCCAGAAGATGGGGTGTATGAAGCCCAAGCAGAAAGAGTGAACCACAGGAAAAGAACCGCCTCCACCCCTAGATGCACACAGAGAATCAGTCCACTCCAGACAGCCTGGTCTATGCTTGTCACAGAGACATGGTCTTTTCACGCTGTGCTGGGCAGTTTGTATTTGTTTGTTTTGAAGTCCCAGTATCGACGTTTATAGACTCCAAAATCTTAAGCAACTAACCAGCCTCTGTGCGTGTCTCAGTTCCCCACTGTGTCAGCCACAGGCGGGAATGGTGCCACCTCACAGGGCTGTGAGAGGATTTAGATGAGACCACGCAGGAACACCTCCACTGACCGGAAGGGAACTACAGATAGGTACCCGTCTCTTGCTCTGGGTGACTGGGCCAAGAGAATATGGGGTTTAAAACCTATTTCAAAAGCCAAGCATACAGCACCTACCTAATCCAAGCCCTTCAGGAGGTGGAGATGGGAGGCTCCCGGGCTTGATAAGCGACCAGACTAAACGAGTCAGTGAGCTTCTGAGGAACTGAAGAAAGTTACTCAGAAGCTTGGAAAGTGAGTTAAACTTAGTTTAAAAAAAAAAAAAAAAAGGTAAGTTAAACTTAGAAAGTACCATCATTGACCTCTAACATCCATGTAAGCACATGAGTGCACATAAGTGTGTACCCAAAGAGAGATACAGAGACAGACAGACAGACAGAGATGGAGAGACAGAAAGAGAGAATATGCATAAAGATGGATATGCACAGATATTTTATGCAACGTTATCCATAAGAGGAAAATAGCTGGAAAAAATCCAAATAACACACAATGGAGAAACGGCTACATACCAGCAGGTTGAAACAGCAGAATTCTGAGCATCTGTGAGAGCGAAGGCTACCTGTGGACATCCACGGTAGAACAGCCTTCTCATGAATCGCGTCTATCAGCCTCTCAAGTCGTTGGTTTCGCATCTAGAGAGTCAGCCAACGGAAAGCAGAAAGTACTCAGGGGAAAAGTGAATGAACGCAGCTGTGCCGAACAAAGGGCAGACCTTTCTTTTCTGGTCATTATTTCCTGAACAATATCACGTAGGTGTTCCTGCAGAGGAGGCTTGATGAGCTGGAGGGCCTGCAAAGTGCCAGCAAATACAGGTGTGCTGGGGATGGGACGAGGGAACTAGAAACAACTCAGGGCTGTGTCCTTGCGGAGGAAGGCTCGCAGAGCTCACCTCTCTATCACGGTCGTAAACACCATGGCCAAAAGCAACCCGAGGAGAAAATGGCTTGGTTTAACTGACACATTACAGTTCATCATCAAAGAAAGCCAAGTCAGGAACCCGGAGGCAGGAACTGAAGCAGAGACCATGGAGGGGTGCTACTTACTGGCTTGTCCCCCGAGGCTTGCTCAGCCCGCTTTCTTACACACCCCAGGGCCACATGCCTAGGGGTGGCACAATAGACTGAGCCCCCCCACATTAATCATTCATCAAGAAAATGCCTCATAGACATGCCCACAGGCTAATGTGATGGAGACAATTCCTCAGTTAAGGTTCCTTCTTCCCAGGTAGTCTGTGTCCAGGTGACAAAAAACAATCAGCACCAAGGCCTCTCGGTGGGACTACCAAGGCCCAAGGCCTGGACCGCTGCCACTTCGTTAAGCCTGCAAGAGCAAAGGCATGCCACAGACGGGACTATAAATCCCACCCATGCTTTAAATGCCTGCACTTAACAAATTGCTGCTTTTAACATTAAAATCCTGCTTGGAATCAGTCCCAAGGTCTACACTCAAAGAGATGATTGTCAGTACGGAGCTCAAGCCAACCCGCCCCCCCTCCAGCCCATGGCTCCCTGTGTCTCCAGGGAGCATCTAAGAGAGGCTTGTCTCTAAGGCCAAGGTCTCTCTCTTCCTCCTTCCATTCTCTCCCTTCGCCCTGCCTGCCCCCCTTCTCCTATCTCCCACCCTCATCTCCTCCTTTTCCCTCTGTCTCGCCCAGCCTTTCTGACCCCCCCAACATGTTCACACACACACACACACACACACACACACATCTGAGCCCTGAAAGCCAATGGAGCTTTTAATGGCCCCAGGTAGACACACTCCTCCCTGGGGCTAACCTTCTTCCTATCACCTGGGGCTCAGTAGTTTGTCCCCTGGGAGCCAATGTTCTAGAACTCTGGTTGTGACCTGAATTATCTAGTTGTTACCGTAACACAAAGCCTGCACTCCTTAGGACCGGCTCAGAGATTGTGAAAACCAGGCAAACACCTGTCCCTTTCCGGGTGTGTAACCCCTTACACCTGTTAAAGCCTCCAGCATCCTGGGAACCTGAGAGGATCACATTGCCCTTACCTGGGGAGGCCTCACCCTTCCTAACCTGCCATAGTAACCCAGGGCTCTCTTTCTGCGCTCTTGGACCACTTGGACAGCTGATGAGATAAATGTACGGGGCAGCCAGCATCTCTCCGCCTTCATGCTCCTGTCTGGAAAAAACCACAGCCCCAAGTATTCAACTCTGACCTCAGTGCTTCATGGCACAATGTCTCAGCTGGCCTCCCCACTGCCTTCAGCTGGATCCAGCAGCCAGATGTTTCTAGAAGGTGGAAAAAGGTCCCAGTTGTAGGGATGTGTGTTTGTGGTTCTAGGAAGTGTGTGCTGTTAGATTATCTTCCTTTGCTCACTCATTGCACACCCACTGTGTACCAAGCCCCCTAATAGGTACTGGGGACATGGAACAGCAATCTGCAGGGAGCTTATAAAGGTGTAGGACATTCAACACGCATCACTCCTATGGAGCCCTAGTGATTTTCAGAACCAGAGATACATGAGTGAAATGTAGTGTTGACAGTACATGATAGGATCCTAACCTCCTCCCAAGAGAGCTTGGAAGTCCTGTCTGCGGAAATGAAGTTGGGACTTGAAGGATGGGCAGAAGGAGACAGTGAAAGGAAAGAGAGGAGATTATTGCAGGCAGGCAAGGGATGCCAGTGGGTAGAGCTGGGTTCGCAAAGGAAAGCCACTGTGAGGGCTGAGGATGTAGTTCAGTTGGTAAACCGCTTGCCCAACATACAGGAAGCCCAGTTCAATCCCAAGCTCGGCATAAACTGGGTGTGGTGGCGCAACACTTGGGAGGGGGAGACAGGAGGGTCAGGAGGACAAGGTCATCCTCAGCTACATGGGGAGTTCCAGGTCAGCCTGGGCTCATGAGGCCCTGCATCAAAAAGAAAGAAGGTTACTGTGACCACGGTGTGGAAACACAATGAAGGAGGCGACGGGCAGGACTCGGACTCCCAGGACTGAGATGTGTCCCTTTCTTGGGGCTGAGTCTTTGGTAGGGAACGTGTGTGCAGGACCATGGGCCTG